>NC_057808.1:456348227-456350426 GCF_018294505.1 Triticum aestivum | reverse complement strand
CCTATGATAGACACCGATGCGCCGCTTCCCCGGGGAACAGGCGGACTAGGTGCTCCGCGCGCCTAAGCGGGTGCTGCTTCTTTTAATTGCGGTTCAACTGACCCTGAATTGAAATCCAGGCGGGCTACTGACCTCTAGCAAAGGTGAAATAGTAAAAGGGAGGAAACCTTGTGCATTTAGTATCACGAAGAAGATGGAGTAAGAAGCGCTCAACTAGTTTCTTTCGTGGGATGAATACGGTGTGAGCGGAGACATAAGATTTGCACGAATAAGGGAAGAGGAGTACCTCTTTCTACTGGCAGTGCTGTGTCCTCCTTCTATTTTTCCGAAGATCTTCTTGTTGTTCGCCGGAAACCAGAAGTTGTGGAGGATGGTGTAGCCTTGGACGAACCCATGGCCAAGTTGTTGAGTGTGGTGCGGTGGCCGTCTGTCGGCGGCGGGGAAGCAGATCCGAGGCGGCGAACGACGGCGTAGCGGGAACAGCTCCGGTGCGGTGGACGGTTGCGACAGTGGAGCCGCAGCAGTGAGGCGCAGGACGGCGTGGTCGGAGTGGTTCTGGTACAGCGCATGTCGGCGTCGGCGTCGTGGAGGCAGCTCTGCCTCGGCTTCAGCTGCTAAGTCCTTGAGGGCGTTGCGGTTGCGGTTGCGTTGGACGACGACGTCGGGGTACCGGCTCTGGCGTGATGGAGGAGGGCGGCGGTGGATTGGCCGCTATGGGGTGGAGGACGGAGGAGGCTGGGGTTTCGCGGCTGGTGGAGAGGGCGTTTTCGCGCCCACGGAGTATGAAAGGGGAAACGGAGGGAGGCGGGGAACTAAGGGGGGACAATGTTTTGGTTTGAGACGCGCTTGTTTGAAATTTGGGGAAAGTTACAAACTTTGCCCCCATCTAAAATTTCGGACATATTGCGGGTTGGGGGTAGGACAGTCATGTCAGGTGTCCCAAATGTGGGCGGGATAGATTTCGGCCGAGCACATGGGTAGGCGCCCACGGCGTATGAATGCTTCTCGGAGGCAGTTGAGACTGGCGTCTTGGTGAAGTTACAAACCTACCCCGGTTTAGACCTTTGGACATCGGGCCGATAGGCTACACAGGCCAGAGTCAGGACAGTAATTTCCTACCACCAAAACATTAGTCTCGCGCGGTTTCGGGTGACTAGAGGCCTATTTGGCGCTTTGTTCAATATTTGGGAGCAGAAGCATTAACGCTTTCGGTTCTCTTGAATTGAACTTTCAGGATTTGTCAAACTTCACAAATCTTTACTCTTGAAAATCCTAAAGCTACGATTATTTTGGAATGGAGGGGGTACATTTGAATATACATTGTACACGAGTATATATTAAAAAATATGCAACTTACCTCAGTTCATGCATGGTTCCAGATATAATCTCCTTGGTTGCAAAAAAAAGTTAGATATGCGTATGAATATATATAGCATGTTCAAACTCACAACAAAGATTGATGCCCCCTTTTACATCTGATTTACAAATGCCATTATCTCGGGTTCAAATAGATGAATGCACTTCCTATGAGTTCGAATCTTCGAAACCCCCTTTATGTTGAATTCGACATGTATTCTATTTCGTAGCTAGCAATTTGGAATGTATCCATGCAAGTGACAAATGTATAAAGTGCTTCACACTAACAACATGGAGTGCACTAATTAATGTTTATATATGAATTGCAAAAGCATCCATTGCCTGTATTTCAAACCGCTCTCACTCTATGGATCGATAATATGAAATAAACACATGCACATGCTAGAATTCAATAGAGTATGGGTGTCTGATAGACCGATTTTTGTCCATACGAAATTTGCAAAATTCATGATCTCATCCAAAAATAATAATGCCATTTATATTTTAATTTAATGCGTAGAACCGCCTTTTACACGTAGATGCACTATGCCTCGCCCCGTTCTCACAAACGCGTTATATATCTCTCTATCTAACGCATAAGTGCACACACTTTATATGCATCGGCATTTCTCTTTCACACATGCTCACAATCTCTCTCAGGGTGTCGGGGTGTCTCACGCACATGCTCTCTCTGTTTCTCTCTCTCTCTTTCTGACTACTATGTACCACTCTTTTCACTAATCTCAGTTGGAAAACACTATTTCTCTCACATGCATATATACACATGCACGGTCTCTACTAGCCCTCTATACGCACATATATGTGCCTACGTGTCTCCCGCAC
>NC_057808.1:456346621-456348066 GCF_018294505.1 Triticum aestivum | reverse complement strand
CTCTCTTAGTAGTTGGCAGATATGATTTCATCATATCATTCGGTAGGATACCCCTGGCTGTTAGGCTGGATGGTAATACGAGGCAAAGTTTTACCCTAGTTCGGATCGGACCCTTGCAGTTGAAGAAAGAGCCTACTCCTGGTACTGTATATCAGTGATAGGGGTGTGTACAAAGTACACGTGAATACCAGGCATTGTGTGTGTGTATACTATCGACGAACTAGCCCCCAAGCTTGTATAACATACTAAGGGCCTAGGGTTACAAATCATATATAGTCGGCTTATCACCAGTGGGGATAGAGTCCTCCGCGACTCTGGTAGCTTCGTGTTGTACGCCGAGTCCTCCACATGGGTCTTCGTATAACACGTCTCGGTCCAACCTATATGTGGCGCAGGATGGAACCGACCCATGAGTCTTCATGTTGACCCACCACAACTAGAAATGATGTGCCCACCACACCACACACGCAATCGGCCACTAAGAAAATAAGCATATACAATAGTACAACGGTATCTAGCTCACGATACGTCTCCATATTTTGTTGATGACACTGACGGACTTTGCATTTGATGCGTGCTCCGTATTTTGTTGACGACACTTACTGTCATTGTATTTGAAGCGAAAGCACGATATGGTCACTAGACTTCAGAATAAGCTCATCACGGTCACCACATACATTTTGTCATGCTAACCAACATGTGGTTGGATGGTTAGAGGACAGTGGTTTCTCGAGCCCACCAAGGTTAAAGTCCCAGTGCTCGCATTTATCTTGTGTTAATTTCAGTATTTTCCAGCGATGTACGTTCAGTGGGAGGAGACGTTCCACTCGACTATGAGGCACCTATGGTGACTTCGTAAAATCTCAAGATCATATATGCTGGCCCACTCTCTCGAAGGTGCTCATAGGGGTAGGGTTCGCGTGTGTGCGCTTATAGCGGTGAGTGCTTGCGCTTATATATGAGCCCTTGCGTCTGTACCGTATTAAACAAATACATATCATGATTATACGGTCACTGGCTCACCCGTACAACTCTGTATTTTGTTGATGACACAATCAATTGACCAGTCAAACGTTCCACGCGGCGCAACTAGTGTTGCACCATCGGGGCGCGTAACCGTGGGGCCCACCTGTCAGCCCATATATGAAAGAAAGAAATGGTAGTTTGAGTCTGTACTGTGTTAATAAAATAGGAGTACATTTTAGGGTGATCATACGGTCACTGGCTCACCATACAGCTCCGTAATTTGTTGATAACACGATCAATTGACCAGTCAAACGGTCCACATTCAGCAGCGCACATTACCATAGGGCCCACCCGTCAGCGCGTATATGAAGGACAGAAATGGTAATAAATTAGTGGTCGGTGGGTATTCGAAGTCGTGAGACCTCTGGTTGGCAGTCACCGGCGGTTGGGGGAGCGTTCATTGGGCGGTGGGGTGGGGA